>NW_027496454.1:0-10405 GCF_021521415.1 Bidens hawaiensis | reverse complement strand
ACTTCATATCTGATTACATAATGACTAACAAGTAAAAGTATAAACATATATACAGATTATATATATACTTAATAATACATGTTGCCATTGTGTTTGAATAACCCATTTTCTGTTTTTGAATCGCTTGTTTATTGATTTTATAAACAATAACTTAATAACTAATGAGCGTCTTTTTATGTTTAATTATATTTTAAGTGTGTTATAAGTATGTTTCATATTATATGTTTTAAGTACTAACAATATAAAGGTAAACTCACTTTTACAAGGCGTGGATCCTTTGAAAACTCAGGGCACGAGTCCATATGCTTCTTCAAATCCAAATCCAGATACTCAAAAACCAGATACAATCGTTTGTCACTGTGCACAACATCCTGCAACCTGTCACCAACAACATAAACTGAATCACATACGATACAAAATCATTAACCCAATTAACGTGACTCTACAACTGAAACTACCTGACAATGTTTCCATGTTGCATCTCCTTCAACAATGAAATCTCTCTGATAGCAGTGCTCGGGACACCCTCATCTTCTTGCTCCAAACGAATCTTCTTCAAAGCAATCGTTTCATTGGTAACTTTGTCACGAGCCTTGTAGACCACACCATATGTTCCCTCACCAATCTTCTCAACCTTCTCATACTACAGTTTTGAAACAATATTAACAATCAAATAGCATAAAACTTGGTTTTTAAATGCGCACATCGGGAATGCATAATGCGTGATGCGCTGATGAGATCGCATCAGGTGTAGCAATGCGCTGCAATTCCCTGATGCGAAGATGATGCGCTCTAAATTGCATAATGCACACGATCGGTCTAATGGTACTATACCTTTTTTTCTGGCATAGATTACTCGTATCTCATGCATATACTACTTGTACACATATAGTTAAAGACATATTTTGGTTATACATAAAACTTCTTTTGTGGTACTATACCTTTTTTTTTCTGAACTTAATTATTTAATCTCTTATTTTTTAGTGTTTATAAGTTACAAACTAAAATATTAGAAATAAATAATTATTTTAGTATTTTTAAACAACAAACGCCGTGCACATGTGATGCGTGCGCATCACGCCTAGGCTTATTGGATCAAAACGCATCAGACCGCATCGTGCATTTTAAAACCAAAACATATATCATTGATATTCTAGAAAAGCTTGAAATGCTTATACCTGCTCCATCACAAGTCCAGTGAAATGAACTCAACTCAACTGTATCAACATCCATGCAGCACCAATTAATAAAACAATTTCAGTAACTTCACTAGTACCAAAATAACGTCATACAAGACCATCTACACCCTAGGAATTCAGAACTTATTATGCTTAAAACAATTTGAGCCCTAAAACACAAAATAATGCACACGACATCTAATATCTCTTCACCGAAATCGGTAAAATGAGAAGCTTGCAAATGCACAAACCTAAATCGTTTACAATCTACCTACATCCATGCAGGCCCTATGCAGTTGATATCGGTGATATAACGGTTATCGTCCTCTCAGCAGAATATTGGTCAAACTATCGGTACCGACAATATCGGCAATATTGACTAATATATCACCGATTTTCCTGAAATCAGTTTTTTAACAAAAAAGTTTCACTAACTTCACTGGTACCAAAATAACATCATACAAAAGCAACAATCAAGCAAATAAAGCATCAAAAGCCCTAGGAATTGAAAACTTATAACACCTGAAACAATTTGAGCCCTAAAAAATACAAAACAATGCATCAGACATCTAATATATCCTACATTCCCCAAAATTATTCAATATTAGCTCAATTCAAACTAAATCTCAACCGTAATCAGTAACACGAGAATCTCGCAACACGCACAAACCTAAACCATTTACAATCTACCTACATCCATTTAGCACCAATTAAAAAACAATTTCAGTAACTTCATGAGTACCAAAACATCACACAATAGCATCAATCAAAACAAACAGAGCATCAAAAACCCTAAACAATTCAAAACTTACTATGCCTATAACAATTAGAGCCCTAAAAACACATCAGATATCTCATACATTAACCCCAAATTACTCAATATTAGCTCAACTTAAACTAAACTGCAACCGAAATCAGTAAAATGAGAAGCTCGCAATACACACAAACCTAAATCGTTTATAATCTACCTACAATCTTAAATCCATGCAGGCCCTATGCAATCGATATCGGTGCTATAGCGGTTATCTTCCTCTCTAGCATAATATCGGTCAAAATATCGGTACCAATAATATCAATGATATTGACCGATATATCACCGATTTTCCCGATATCAGCTTTTTAACGAAACAGTTTCACTAACTTCACTAGTATCAAAACAACATTATTATACATTAAACAATTTGAGCCCTAAAAACACAAAATAACGCATCAGATATCTCATATCTCCATACATTATCCCAAATTACTCAATACTAACTCAATTCAAACCAAATCTACAGTCAAAACCAGTAGAATCAAAAGATCGTAAAATGCACAAACCTAAATCGTTATTAGTCTACGTCACTGAGTCAATTAAACTCATGTCAACCATTACATGTACTCGTAACTGTTCTAAATCAGCATCGAGTGACGTCATTTTCATATTAAAACGTGATTCGGTCAACAAAAGTCAAAATCAAGTTAAAATTAGTCAAAATAGAACAAGTACGAGTTTCGATTAGTGATTTAGAGAGAATCTGAGGAGAGTTGAAAGCATAATAATACCTGCGATGAAGAATTGAAAGCACACGCACACACTAGGTTTTGGTATTGGGGAAGAACACTGTGGGGAGAAGATATATATATATATATATATATATATATATATATATATATATATATATATAGATATATATATATGTAAATGGTATGTATGTATTAATTATTATTTTATCACCGAATACACAATGTATTTTTATTTATTTTGTAAGATTTTTCATAAACTTATTAGCTTGCGCGTTCTCCGAAGAAGACCCAAGTATAATCTCCACTTGTGTTATTTTAGGTGGATATTGATAATGAGAGATTTGAGCTAGGCTTTGTACAAGGTTGTCGGTTCGGATTCTGAGTTCACCCGGATTTTCGTCTCACCGTGTATTACGCCAAAGAGTTCTAATATTGTGGCGGAACAACGACTATCAAGTGACAGTCGGCGGTATGGTTTTCTGGGGGAACGTTCAAGCCAAACTATTAAGCCAGTGTGACCCTGGTTAAGGTAGCATGTATGGCTAGAGCGGGGTAACATGGCTCTCCAAATTGGAAAGTGTGGTGGCCTAGCACACAAGAAATTCATAGTTCTAAGAAAAACTGTTGTGGAGTGGTAATGGAAAGAGTTGGTGTTCCATGTAACTCAGGTTTGATTTCTGCTCTCATCATTTAGTTTTGGTGGCACCGGTGATGATGGGATACTAAGTTGGTAGTGACGTTCATTAATCGGTTCATTTGAACTGAACATGTTTTACTTCACTGTACCGTTGTGCTTTCGGCCGAGTGTTCACTGTTGGCCCTAGGTGAGGGTTTTCCCTAGATCGAAAGGTGAGTGTATCCCGATGTGGTGCATTTAGTCAATAGCCCATTTGGAGGATTCGTTGGGCGTTCAAAAAAATAGTGTTGTTATTCTAAGGGTGTTTATCGGTTCGATTTTGGTCTATTTACGTTAATCCTCAAAATAGAACAGTCAAACTCATTCGAGATAGAAAAATATTGAAAAGACCAAACCAAAACAAAAACCGTACTTTTTGTTCAAATTTGGTTTTGTGTGTAATTCAAACTGAAAAAACAGAACTTACAAATTTTTCAGTTTTTATTTTCATTTTAAGTGATTTCAACATAAATATTTTAGCTTGAATGTCTAATCCTACCATACTATTAAAATAAATTAGTTTGCCTCCACATGGCCCATTTCTATTGGACAATTCCCTTTATTTTCAAATATATCTTCCACTTCTCTAATTTTCTTAACAACTAAATAAATCAAAAATAAATTCAATTACGAATAATTAATTGTAGGTCAATATATTTGGAAATCTTTTATTATTTTTAGTAACTTTCGGTTTCTTCTTTAAAATAACAAAGTTACAGCTTTTAATTTGAAATTAATTACATCATGTCTAAATTAGCTATTTTTCAAAATATTAGTCAAACATTCCATTTCGTCTCATTTATCAACAATAAATGAGATGTAAAATAAATTCAAAAAATTGCCTCTTATATATTGTATTTATGTTCATTTCCATGCAATTTAATTTCATACTTGCATCCATTCTTTTTCTGACTATTGTTCATCTGACATTCTCTATATCAAACATTTGTAAGTTTTTTTATTTCTTACCATTCATTTCATTATTACATTAACTACTTACTTCTTTAATTTGTGATTTTTTCTTTGAGGACGTTATCATTTATTTTATTTTTTTGTTGTATATATATTAGGATTAGGTTTATTTCAGAGGTTTTTTTAGTGCGACAACCAATCATAATTTTCTTTTTATTTTACCTTTAAAATATGTATAGGGGTATACTGGTAATCTATCATAATCTTATATTTGGTAACTATTAATTGTTGGAGGTTTCAATGATTTTTTATTTCTTTGGTAAATATATTTATTTCAATGATCGTTTTTCATTCTATAATCCATTGCATTACTCATGGGCATTAAACGTGTGGGATATGTTGCTTTTGTCCGTTTTTTGAGTTATTGTTTAAAAAAGAAACTAATAACTTGTTTAATAATATTGTTATATTGTGTAGTGTTACCTGTATTGGTTTCCTACACAGTTTGCAATATCATTAACATCATATTAGATCAAAAGTTTCATCAGGCACTTTAAACTTTACAAACCCCGTACATAGTTCAAACCAGTTACCAAAACATTAGGTTCCTACAACTTATTTTAAACAAAACATTACATCTCTTGATTGGGTTAAACCAATAAGTAGTCTAGTCATTCTTTGCATAATCCTTCGTTATTAAATAGTCAACCGAACTTTAAAGCCTTCTAAACTTTTTTGCCACATAATTTATCCTTAAACTCAACAATCCAACATTATATATCTCATTGTAAAAATTCCAAAGTCCTAGTAGTTTTTGGATGTAGCCATTTTTTATTTAACCAAATGGTGTCAAAGAATCCATGGCATTTGCCCTCGAATGTCTAACTACCCACATGAAATTACAAAATATTCCTTCTGCATAAATAGCATTAGGTGACTAAAATGCTAACACATTAAACATATAAATGAATTATGTGTGTAAAGTGTATGAGTTTAACATGTATGAAACACCTACACATATTATCATGCACCTACACATAAAAAACACATCCAACATACACCTACACAGATCATCACACACCTACACAGGTTATTATACACCTACACCGAGCATAATATATCTACACAACCAATAACAATATAAAAAAACATATCAAAACCCTACACATATCATCAATTACCTACACATATAACTCAACAATCCTATGTCAACTAGCTTTATACACTGACTGGCGATTACTTGATAACTTTGTTGCTTCTTAACGTAGTAACGATCAAAATCTAGTAAGTTGTTGTCTCGGACAAAATTATAACTAATAGCACGGTAATTAAACTCCTACACAAGCAAACACCATCAACTATGTATCTAGATTGTATCTTTTACAGTCACATTTGAAAACTCAACAATCATAAATAACTACACAAGATTATCATATATACACATCCCTTGTTAAATCTATAACATGGCATTCTACTAACATAAAAATATGAGCCACACACCCTACACAAGATCCATTTACAAAAAATGCACCTGCACCATAAATATATAAATAAATAAAAATACTAGCAAACATTCAGCCCACATCAGAATTCATGGTGCACAACTTTATGGTTTAGAGTGTAGGAGTCTACAAACCAATATAATAATACAACACTCACTGTATTGACCAACAAAAAAATCCTAATTATTTTTGAAAAGTTATACCTTATTGATCAATGCAATCACAGAAAAAAAAAAAACAAACGCAAACATGAGTTTAGCTAAATATAATAAAATAAAAAACTACATAACCTTGATTCTGTGTAACACTTCAGGTACCTTGTTTATGAAATCTTGTCATAAAAATTCATAATTAATGCATGTATTAGCTTATATGATAGTTTAATTGAAACGAAACGACACAAATTGACCGACATACCTTAATTCTTTGGGTCTGATTCTATCACCATAGAAAATAAAAACCCCTAATTATGCTTGAGAAAAATACATACACTAGCAACAAAGAACGATTGATTTTGATACAATACCAAATAGAGTCGATATCGTTAGAGTTGACGATTGTTTGCATCAAATTCTTCTGGCAAGAAGAATTTCGCTGGAGGAATGATGGTGAACGATTTAGGGCTTAAAAAAAGGAATTATCAGCACATTACCTTTTTAGGTCTGCACATCCTAGACACTTTTGCCCTTTTTATCACAAAACATCAGCCCTAAACATCCACATAATTACAAAAATACCATTTTGTATTTTAAAACATTGATGTGTGTAATCAAGGGCTGAGATCTACTTCTCGCACTTCTCGCATGAACCACCCATATATATTATGTACCAACAAATTATTCTTGATACATGATATTTTCATTGCCATAAATTATGATTCTTATATAGAATCATTGATAAACTTCAAGAAGAAAATATTTGACAAAACATGATCGTAAATTTCTTAATGTTATTCCGGTAGTTATATTTTATACTTTATTTGATAATCTTATCATATTATTCCAGTTAGGTTTTATATCAGTATAATTTTTTTGTTTTCCGTTTTTGTTTGTGTTTATATTAATAATTATATGATTTTTTTTCTTATATTCTTATAATCTGTTTAGGTTATATATCAAAATCGAAGATTCAATTGAGATCTTCACTATTTCGTTTTTCTGGTAACGTGATTCAAGTTTTCCGGTTGTAAATCATAACATCAATTTTACATTTTTTCACATGATTCAAATCTTCCATAATTTGTAATTTATTTATTATGTGATATTAATATTAATATTTAATTTTATCATTTCAGGTTATTGTCCCAACTTGATATAGTTAATTTCATGGATTGAGGATTGTTTGATAAGATGTCTTTTTTTTGTTTAATATTGATGTATATTTCTGTTTGTATTCATGTATTTATTTATTTTTCACAATTAATGTAATTCAATTGATTATTATATAATCCGAAAATGAAATTTAGTTGATTATTTTATAAGACCTTAAATTATCTACAGTAAGATAATCAATCTTATATTGTTGGTCAAAGTTCAATTAAATTATCATTGTCAACGCAATTTAAAACATTATTATACTTTCCAATATTAACTTACTTTCCATTTTTAGATTTATACAGATTTAATATGGCATTTTAGAAACCGATTTTCCCCATTCAAATGTCATATATATATATATATATATATATATATATATATATATATATATATATAAATGAATATCAAAATTCAATTCTCACCATATATTTGAAATTTACAAAAATATGTTATAGAATTTTACTTTCACCATTTGTTAAAAAACCGAATTTGAATAAATTAACTATTTGACCATTTATATTGAATAGGTTTAAATAACATTTACATATTTAAACATAATTCTCATTCATAATTTGACTAATTTTTTTCAACCCTTTTTAATTTTTTGAATACCATCCATAATTATAAACTCATTTAATAATTATTTAATATTCATGCCTTAAATAAAAAAAATAGTTTCTTCTAAATATTTCATGTTATCATAAATTTAATGTTAATTTCAACAAAATCCCTTAAGTGAATAGTAAAAAATATTAATTTAAACCATTGTAAAATTCGAATTATTGACCATATTTTCACAAACCGAATTTTAAGAGGTTAACCATTTGATTGAATTTGACTATTTTTTTAATCTGAGTTGACTCTAATTTTGATAAATTTGAACATTATTATAATTTTAATAATAATAATTTATTCTCATTTCTATTTATATGAATTTTTACAAAAAAAAAGTTAAATGATTTATACTATATAATCAATACATTTATTCTCATTGTTCTCATTAATTTATATATTGATGTAAAGTTATATGTATCTAAACGATTTTCAAATTCGAATTCTCAACATTTATATGAAGTTTACAGAAATATGTTATACAGTTGGATTTTGACTATATTTTAAAAAACCGAATTTGTATAAATTAATCATTTGACTCAGTTGACTATTTGTATTAATATAATTTCACTCAAATTTTGGTAAATTTGGACATTATTATAATTTTATTAATTTATTCTCATTTCTATTTATATTGTCTATTTATAAAGGTTTGTGACTGATTTCACTCAATCTTACATTGTTTATTTATTATTTCCAAAACAGTTATGGAATTAACTGATTTGACTATATTAATGATTTCCAAATCAGTTATGAAATTAATTCATTTGGCTATATTAATGTTTTCAAACAATTATAAAAAATTAATTGATTTGACTATATTAATGTTTTTCATACAGTTTTAAATTTAAATGATTGACTATTAATGTTTTCTACAACACCCATGTTATTTGAACTATGGAATAATAAAAGTCACATTTAATCATGCATTATGAATTATGTTTAATGTTTAATATTATTTCTTTAGTGTTTAATACGATATGATATTAGTATTTATGTAATGTGAGATATAATTTATTAGGTTACAACCAACTATTTTGAAGAGCATGGGATTTTCAAATGCATCAATGTCATATGTAATTCACATGTGTATTGGCAATGCCAAAGTAAGCAATTTCAAAGTATATATGGAAACTTTGAATGATTATATTGTAGTATTATTTAAAAAAGTTTGTCAGAACATGCTCTGGTCACATATCGAAAAATGTTAGGGAAAATGCGAGTTCTGAGTAAAATGATTTTAGTTCAAACACGCATTTAAGTTAACAAATATTTCTTTATTATAATTTTTTAATTGTCGTGTTTTAATTAAGGTAATCAATAAATTTTCTTATTAATTAATTAATGTTTTTATGTTTTTAAAAAGATTCTTACCATACGTGTTTTAGTTAGGTTAACCAAGAATTAATTATTAAATAATGTATTTATGTTTCTACTGAAATTTCTATAATTTTCATGTTTTTATTAATGTAAACAAAAATTAATTTTGAGTTAATGTATTTTCGTTTTTTATACAATCCTATAAATTCGTACTTTAAACTTTTAATTAAGGTCGCCAAAACATGTTTAAAGTTAATAAACAAGAAGTATGATCTATAAGAGTTTATGAGGTTAAGAGTGGATATGTAGCTATAAGGGAAGCAAATAACATTTTGTCTTTTTAAGTTTTGATGATTGTCTACAGATTAAAGAATGGGCAAAGACACATGGTATCAATGATCCCAGAGCCAGACACTTTAAATCTTATTCACTAAGAGGTTATTTTAAATGTTTGTTTTTTAGTTTTAGTTTAACACTTTTTGACGTTTGTATCTTAATTTTTCTTAATATTCATAAGACATTTAAACCTGATTAAATACGGAAATTGACCAATTAGCAACAAACTTTTAAAGCTTTCTATACTCTTCAATCTCAACAAACCTTTTCATTTTCTTATATTTGACCTAAATTAATGTTTAAAATAAACACACCATTTATTATTTCAAAAATAATAAAACTTTTCATATTTTTTGGAAGTTGACTAATTAACCTATTTGATTTTAAATTTTTATAATTATGTCGAAATTATCTATTACAATACAACTGTACTGAATAATTTTTTTGAACGCATAAATGTCAAGATTATTGTATACAATTAAAAAAAAGAATTATATAATAAAATTAATTTTAAATAAGGTAATGATGTTAAAGAGTTTGAAACATAATTTACTGCAGATTGCAGTCACTTTAATAAAAGTTTAATTAGGGATTGCCTTCTATGTAATAACATATAACAACTTATGTTAACCTTTCAAATGACGTGTGTTTGTTCGAAAATTTCAATATTTCCACCCGTGTCGTACACGGGTTAATAACCTAGTACCCAAATGAATTAGGAATTAAACATATAAATATATGTTTGAATTCATTATTTTTAGTCGACCAAATTTTTCTCCACAAATTTTAAAGTTTAAATAGAAAAATCAAATAAACCGAACTTGAATGACAATAAACACATACAATACAAGTTGAAGTGTTGAACCACATTTTGGTTAGATTTAAAATACAACTAGAATTTCCACCCCCCACCCCCCGGCGTTGCAGGAGGGAGGGGGGGGGGGGGGGGTCAGTGGCCGATTGAATGTTTTCAAAGTCGATAAAGAAGTCGGTTCAGATGACCCGTTTCACATCAACAAAATATAACCATTAATGATAAAAAAAAAC